>NC_136067.1:1165668573-1165676483 GCF_964261635.1 Lissotriton helveticus
CCTTAGTGTGTCTGCTCAGAACATTCTGCATTAAAGATCGTTTAAGCTCTTCAGCTTGGGAGGCAAACTTATTTGCACCTCCTGGGTGCTCCTCTGAATTTTCCTCCCTGCTCGTCTTGGAAGACCTACTTTTCCAAAAATGTATGTGCACGGTCCTAAAGACAGCACTCTTGTAGAGATTCCACATGTGGGAATGTCTTTTCATACATACGAGTCACCATGATGAGTAATTATTCCTGGATTAAAAATGTTGGTATGAGACAAGCAAGATTTAAGCTTCAAACACAGGCTCTTTAAAAAACCGTAGCCTAGTGAGAGGCTTTCTAAAATTCAAGAAAGGTCTGATACAACTTGATCAATTAGAGTACAAAAGAAGTTGTGTTGACCAACCTGATAATGACATTTGTCTTTGGATGTTGTGTGGAATGGCTGTGGGGCACCAAATAATTCAGGTATGGTGAACCATCCAAAGGTAACAGCTATGTTGACATTGTCTACTGGTGGAGGCATTTGTACCACTGAGGTTTGCTTTGTATGTATACATTTCTTATGTGCTCCATTGTTTTGTGGAGAGCAATTTCTTTTGTCTTCGATATGTGTTAAGTGTTATGTTGTATTATTATTTTTGAACTACTAAGACCGTTCCCAAATCCTTTTGCCTAGTACAATAGATTGTTACAGCAATTAAAAGGTATACAAGCACCTTGGTCTTATTTTATTTTTTTGAATTACAGATGTTGCAATGTGGCATTTTGCAGTTTTAATTGTTATATTTCAGAGGGCTATATTGAACTTGGTAGTCACAAAAATGCATGTGTAAAGGGGTCTTGTTAAAATCGTTTCCTGCTTTACACTTTTTGGGAAAATACATCATGCCTAGAAGCCTATACAGTTTGATTGCTACGTTTGTTTTCCCCCAGTTATTTATGTCCATTCTGTAACTTCCCCTCAAATCTATCTAATTGAATGTGTTAACCTCTAATAATGGATGAAATGTCAATAGATCATGTTACCATTAAAAAGATCATGTTCGTGTTTGAGCCACTACCTTTGTTTACAAGTTCCTTTTTTTATTCTGCTTGATTTCCTCGTCTGTTTTTCTCCAGGAAGTAGACCAGGTTGACCAGGTAGGATATCCTGCTGGGTGCTGATCCCAGCTACATTGGCTTAGCTCAGTTTCTCATTCTGCTTTCATGTCAGAATACAGCTGTTGAAACGCAGCCCAACTTGACTTCTCCATAACACTCATTCAGCTACTGGACACACGCAGTACTAAAAATCGTTTTCGACTATGCAGCTCTTATCCGCATTCCATAACCTCTGCTTACTGCAACTCAGTGGATATGAAATTGCCAAAGTACTATTTCTTCCCCTTCCCTTTATGGTTTATTTTTTGTTGTCTGTGGTTTCTATTCTTTGGATCTCATCTAACAATGCCGTACCTTGCGTATGTTGATCGGGAAATTATTGGATAGGTCAGTACCAGATATTGAACAACATGTTCATGCTGCTGGCAGTATCGAGGGGACAGTGGGTATCTTTCAGTACATGCACATACTCAGACTACCAGATAACGCAACACTGCTGAGCATCTTGCATTACTCTGCAAAATGCTTGAAGGTAGTCTTCTACTATTTGTGCCCTCGCTAGCTAGGCAAATTACAGCCTTTGTGTCTTGTTCAACATGTTATTAGTCTGCTTTAATCACAGATGAAAATTGTCATCTACAGCAAACATGTTGCAACTATCTGGTACCTGAGATGTATTTGGTGACTGATGGATAAAAGGTACTGGTCTATCCTAGAAGGCTTTTCATCTCATTAGCCTGCATTGCATCTTCTTTTGAAGACTTGTCTTGCCAATGCTTATTTGTCAACCTTTCATCCACAGAAACAGAAGAACATTGCAGGGTCTCTTGCCTTCTGGATGGCCAATGCATCTGAACTGCTCAACTTCATTAAACAGGATCGAGACTTGAGTCGAATTACATTGGATGCACAAGATGTTTTGGCGCATTTAGTCCAAATGGCCTTCAAGTAAGGGCAGCTTTTGCTTTATCTTTTTCAGCATTAGTTGTTCCTCAGCTTTATGGAATCAAATGTACCTGTATTGTTATGTGCCAACAACAGGTTTAAAATGGGCTCAATCAATTAAGATCGAGGGTGCGCACCAGACGTTGAATGCAATAGCGTCTCATGAAAAGCTTAAAGTAAGAACGTAACCATCATAATACATTAACCAATGATATCTCCAGATATGTTATTTTACTCCTTTTATGAGCTACTGTCTCTGTCCACCAGAAACCTCATTTAAAGAATCAGGCGAATGAAAATATACCACAATTAGTATGTCCGAGCCATTCATCTTTGATTAGGATTTACTTATTCTGTTGTTAATTATTTCCATGCTTTGACTGGCTTTATTACTCACCATTGGTGTCATCCTGGACGAGGTCTGATAAATGCACTTGGTATGTAGTGTGTGCTTGATGGAACAGTTTTTCACAATTGTTCCATGAGTAATCTAGTTGGTAAAAATAACGTTTGATTGCTTTATTTGAATAAAGGGCCCAAACAGTTTTTGTTGGTGTATTTATTAAGAGCAAATTACCCGGGTTTCCGGTTTTTCATCATTTGACTAAAGTTGGATTTTTTATGTTGCCTACCATAACACTAAATCATGTATGTGTTCCTGTAAGTAAAGCTCTGAATAAAAGATTCATTGTGGTGTGCAGTAGAAGAGGCACACCCCTTGGTTATTCAGGTGCCAAACTCTCCCTTCCGGTTTGCTTTACGAAGTTTTCTAAATAATCAAGACACTGGAAACTGGGTGTGTATAAATGTGCAAATTCAATGAGGAACGTTCACTATTTTGCAATAGTAGTTTGCATTGTCAGACAGTGAATCAAGTTCCTTAGGAGCTGTATGAGCAGTTTTAGCAAAAACAAAATGTGAATGATCCAAATGAAGGCGGAAAAGTGAGCAAGGGTAACTTAAGTCTTAGTTCATCTATTTTCCCATGGGCACTTCACCGGTTCTGTACCCAGGTGGGATGGATAAGCACTTTTATTTATTAACATCTTTGCCATTGTTTGCCCAGGAGTTTTGTGAAAGTTATGTGATAGACTTTCAGGCAATGCAGTTGTGAGGTCGCAGGCTGGGATTTCTTTTATTTATTTTTTTGCCACAGGAGACACCGAAATATTAAATATTAATTGAAGTACACTTAATATCTTTTGTTTTTCAGGTATCTGGTTCACTGTCTTCAGTCTGAGCTGAACAATTGCATGTCTGCATTCCTTGATGATCCAGAAGAGAATACCCCGCAGCGACCTAAAATAGGTTAGAATTCCTAAATGTTTACTTTTTACTGCTAAACAACTAAGGTCAGTTTTACAATACTATGCTGACAAAACACTGGACAGGTTTACAACTGTCCACAGTGTTTGCATGATGTAGCAAAGAAGCTGAAGAGGTTTTAAGTTCTGCTTCCATAATGCTGCCTATTTAATTCTGTAATCATTCGCTTTCCATACATAGTGCAAATTAGGATTGCTACAAGAAGAGCAAGGTGTTATGAAGGTTTTCCTTTTTCCTTACTGTAGCCTCTTCAGTGATACTTAGTTTAATTGCACTGCCTGTCGAGTAACCTCCTGCTGACTTGGTGTACTTTGTGCTAGTGGTGGCCTCCTAGTACGTAAATTCGCTTATTTTGAAAAGTACCTGAAAACGAATGTATTTGACTCTGGAACCAAAGGAAAGGGACAAGTGGTGCATTTCCGCCAGTCCCTCTCAATATATATTCTCTGCAACTGTCCTTGCAACCTTAGAAGGAGGTCCCATGACCATAGTAGTGCTGGTTCTGTCGGTGAAGGTAGGTAGGGGACAGGGACATCCAAGCTGTGTGGCTATTCCAACCTCAATCTGCTGGGGGTACGGGTCTCAATACAATGTTTGAGGGTGGGTCTGTTAAAGATAGGCATGGTAATCATGTAAGACAAGAAATACACCCATTTGGGTATGTGCCATGCATGGTTTAGCATCCCTGGTCAGCCCATACAGTGCTTATGGAACTTTTTAAGGAGGAATCCAGATAGGAGGGTCCATAACAGAAACAACAGAGCAAAAAGGTTCCAGATAAAATTGTAGCTCGCATACCCTTGCTTATGATGCCTGTATGTTCAGTAGGTCAGTTTCCCAAGTCCAACAAACAGTCTAGCATTTGTAGCTGCAGATGCAGTCGCTTACTTGCAGATTAAGTATTTCAGACCTATTTCACAAGAAATGCAAAACTTTTTTCTTCTTTGTAGCCAATTAGAGAACACAAGTAAACAGACATGGGGACTGAACATTATATTACTGTTTGTTCTCTTTTAATGCCAGTAAGCAGCCATAAACTACTCAAGCCGATTTAGTTGTGAGTAGTACCACTAGATACAAAAGTGACAAGGCTATACCAAATTCTTTAGAAGTTGAGTCTTTCATCCCTGGCAAAATAAGTTCTTATCCCTAAATGGGATGCTTCCTACTGAAGTTTGAAGAACTCTGAATAAACAGGACCCTTTTAGTACATTCACTGGAGATTTCAGTCTTTAAAAATGTTTAGTCGGTTATTCAATACCTTGTTTTTGTTACTTGTGTTTTTATTTTGTGGAGGGGGGGGCAAAATTGGCACTAGAGGGAATCTTTCTATTTCCATGAAGTCGAGAAGCACAATGTGTTTTTAGAGCAGGGCCCCACACAAGAACTAGAAGTGGGATTTAAAAAGATCATTATGGAGCAAAACAAGAGCCATTTGATCAACTTATTAGATTATTTTATCTAAAATAGATACCAGTTATTAGAAAAGGACACTTCATTCGTACTAACTTACAAATTTAACAAATTAGCAACTGCGATCAGCCTATAAGTTCATGAGGAAACTCGATCTCAGACTTTTTTTCGCAGCCACTGATATTGCAGACAACATGCAAAGTTACATTCTCACAACAATTGCGAAAAAGTCACGTTTTATGCCTCCTATAGACATACGTTACTGGGCGCTTTTGAAAACAGTCCTCGGGGAGATTTCAGAGTACTTTTCACCTAAGAGATTTAATAGATAACTCTCACACAAGGAAAAGTCAGAAATCCCAAGATTAGCCCAGAATGAAACCAAAGAAATTTAAATGGCATATAAGAGAGTTTCCGTAGTCATAATGGATAAAGATTCCTGGAACGTAAAGCTAACCCAAGATTTAAACTATGTGAACACTTATTTGAAACTGAAAAAAAAACCCCATCAAGGGCATACAAAAAACTTTAAACAACATTCTGGAAGCTGCTATAGGACAGGGGTCGATAACTGACAATATAAGTGTTTATTAAAACAAGAGAATCCTACAATATCACACACATTTATTTCCCAAAGTACATAAGGACTTAATAGATCCACATATGAGTCCCGTTGTATCAGCTTGTGATTCTGTACACCAACCAATTGGTAGGTACTTGGATTACGTTATAGGTTCACTTTGTGGAATAATATTATAAAAGGAAATTCACAATCCACACACAAGATAAAAAGTATAGTTTAGGCACACATCTACAAGTGACACAGCGTGGTGCATGTATTACCTGAAATGCTCACGTAGCCTTGCAAATGTGGGCAAAGAGGAGAGGAACATTAAGACATGAATAGCAGAGTTCAAAGGTTCATTAAAAACACAAACTTTAGGTCCAGAGTGACCTTACATTTTAGGGAACTCCCCCAGCAGCTGTCACAAATTGAGATTGGAATTGGTGGAACAATTGAAAAACTGTAACTAAGGCTGAAATCAATCTTAGACACTATTACAAAGGGAACTATTCTGGGTAAAGAGACTGATACCTTGACGAGACATACGAATGATAACATTAATTACAGTTGCCATTTATAATAACTTTCTGTTGTCCTGTTAGGATTGTTATGTCTCTACCATTAGAAACAGTCGCAGTAAGATATGGGAATTCAAAGATTATCCCATATTCTAACTGGGAGTCCGTTAAGACGTCTGAGGTGTTGCATGCTATATTCTGCAGTGCACAGTTATATCATTAGCTTGATAATAATTCAAGTGGGACCTACTTGTCACTGCTGATAACAAATATTGCCCCAGTATTGGAACTTTCATAGATTCCCATGCTTTGTATCATTCCCCGTCGTCAGCCTGGGAGCCTCGGTAAATAGAAAATACCATAACAGTATGTACAAAAGAGAAAGAAAGGCCTAGACCTCATCTCATTTTGTAGCATATCTACCTCTTTTTGTAAAAGAGACCCACAATTTTGCAACAACCAATCAGATTAGCCTCACCCCATAGAACCCTCATGAGAGAGCCTCAGATTTTCTACCGCACGTTGTGCTAAGGGAGTCTCCACTGAGCTCTGCTCAGATTTCTCTTCAACCTTTGGATTTCAACTGTAATGTCATCAGACAAGAAAAAAAAAAAAAAAAAGAGGCGTTCGGTGAATGACCCTCATAAGATGGCATTTTTTGCCTGTATCCGGACCACAAGTTCTAGGTAAGATAAACATAAGGGTCCGTGAGGGCAGTCTTTTACCTGGTTCCAGAAGCTAAAATCTAGAACAGATCCAGTCTCTAGTATGACAGTGATGAGGCCTCGTCTGCTGTGTCTTCGTGAAGATCTGAGAAGGAATACGATCTCACCCGGTTTCTGGTGAGCAGCGCACTCAAAACGCCTTCAAAAGACCTCCCATGGGTCTGACAGGCGCAGTCCAACTAAATCTCCTCACTGAGGTGTAAAGGAGAGGATGGGACTTACAAAGGAAATTCCTCAAAAAGCCTCTAAAAAGACCTCCCGGGGGTCTGACAGGCGCAGTCCACCTGAATCTCCTCACCGAGGTGTAAAGGAGAGGAAGGGACTTATAACAGGGAAAACTGGTGTGAGGAAGTCTAGCTGAAACCTCCTCTCTTCCTTGACACCGTCGACTACGATGGCACCGTCGATGACGACAACAGTGTTGACGACGATGGCAGTGTCGACGACGACCGCGTCAACGGCGATGGCAGTGTGGACGACGATGGCAGTGTCGACGACGACCGCGTCGACGACGATGGCAGTGTCGACGACGACCGCGTCGCCGACTATGGCAGTGTCGACGACGATGGCGTCGACGATGATGGCAGTGTAGACGACGATGGCAGTGTAGACGGCACCGTCTACGACGATGGCAGTGTAGACGGCACCATCTACGACGATGGCAGTGTAGACGACACCGTCTACGACGATGGCAGTGTAGACGACATCGTCTACGATGGCAGTGTAGATGACACCGTCTAAGACGATGGCAGTGTAGACGACACCGTCTACGACGATGGCAGTGTAGACAACACAGTCTACGGCGATGTCTACATCGTCTACCACAACCGTCAGCGACAGCGTCGACGGATATATAAAAAAAGTCTGTGGCATCAACATCTCAAAGGCAGGGAGAACAGCCTGTGGCAGAAGGGCATGATGTAGTTACAGTGCCAGATGATGATGATGATTCATCTGATGAGGACCAGAATGAGGGACATATCCAAAATCCTGACACAGAATGGGACGATTATGTTATCCCAGACCCGGCTTTACCATCCCCGGACCTTGTGTATTCGCCTCCAGCGATCATAGGAGATTTCCATAATCTTATGGAAAGAGCATATAAAAGATTTGGCCTTTCTGATCCTGTGGAACAATCAGACTGTTTCCTCTATGATTTTAAAGAACCTTTCAAGAAATCTATTCGTTCCATTCCCATAGTAGAGCATGTTTGGAATGAAGGCAAGAAGGTGATGCAGTCTCCAGCTACTGTAACTCTGGTTCTACCGCGTCTGGAGAAAAAAATATAAGACACCTGTGGACAGTCCGGCCTGTCTTATTGGTCAAC